>NC_084503.1:7002417-7022417 GCF_024500385.1 Phyllopteryx taeniolatus | reverse complement strand
CAATGCATTAGCTCAAGAGGGACGTGTCTTAACTACATATTCACATCTCTGTTCATTGTATACTTGAGCGCTCGTCGTGTAAACGTCTCTTGAACATTTTAGATTGATTTTGGTACAGTATGCAGTCGTTTTTTGTTAAGCCCTTCCCTACGGCATCCAATCGAAACGAAGGTGGCAAAAGGGAATTTGCTAACCTTGCGGCTCATGAAAGCGACCTTCGACTTGCCCCCGCAACAATTTTCTCCTACCAGCTGCATGCCATTATCACCCCAGTTAAGTTTGGAGAAACTTGAAAACTTTTAAAATATTTCAAGCTTTTTTTATATGCATTTACAACCGTTTTGAACTGTACTGGGTGCTTTTAGGCCACGAATGAGGTACATCGACCTAAAATCTAACGCGATCATTAATCACAATCATATACTCGCCCAGGCCTAGCCATGACAAATCCAAATATCAACTCAACTCTCTTCCGTTCAATGCGTTTGGCACGTACGATGACGGTCTCCCTTCTCCCTTAACTGCCCGTCGTCTGTGTGTGTGTGTGTGTGTGTGTGTGTGTGTGTGTGTGTGTGTGTGTGTGTGTACATTGTGTGCGATTATGTTCCGGCCCAGCAGCTTGAAGAATGAAAGGAATGTTGCCGTCACAATGACCGTGTTGTTGTTTTACAGGAAAAACAAGTTTAGGAGCAAAGTTTGGCTTTATTTGGTGCCTAGTGGTCAGCACACCCGGCTCACAGTTCTGGCCTCGAATCTGGGCTCAGGCTTCCAGTGTGGCGTTTGCATTTTGGCTTTTTATCACATATTCCAAAAACACGCTGGAAGCTTAGCTTCACTGAAGACTTAAGATTGTCAGTTAATGTTGACTACATGGTGGACAACCAGTCCATTGTTGGATGGGTGTAGATTTTGGTGTCGGTGATGCTTGCCGGCATACATTTCAGTCATTGAGTGACGTTTCTCCAGTGGTACACTAGTGGTCTTAAGTGGTGGAGGCTTATGGGTTGGCTGGCTCCTGTTGCAGAGCCTTTGAGTGACATTGTAAACTCCTCTTCATCATCTACTTTTAATTTGTACGTGTAACAAAGTCTATTGCTTATATTTCAAAAGCATACTCTGTACTTGATCTGATTAATCCTGAGCTACATCGGGCAGTACGTTGCTAGCTGTCAGATCACGTGATCTTCACGCTGGTCCGTCTGCAGCCAAGGTGATGAAGGAGATTACTTGGAGGGATCTGCTGCCGAGCATCTGCGTGTTTTCGTGCAGAGCGTGGCAGCATGCCGGGCTGGCCGGGGACGCTCATCCACGGCAGCTGCTCCGAGGCGCCGACGCTGCTCGGCCCGACACTCCGGAACACCGGTAAATAGCCACAATCGGCCATTTGCAGGAATGGGTCCCGGTCGGATTAGTAGGAGCGGGTTGGATAAGTATGAAGGGTTTGGATCAGTCAGATGGTTCGAATTAGGTGAGCTGCTTCTCATCAGTAGGAATGGTTTTGAATCAGGTGGAATGATTTTGTTTTATAATAAGAAGAATACATGAAACGTTTGTAGCACTTTTCAGGATGCTCAGGATGCGTTACACCCAAAAAATAACAGCAAATAAAAAAAAAAAACTGTCAAAAAGCGGTTAAGTATGAAGTGTGGGAGCCAGTGTCCATGCCGCGGTACACCGCAGAGACGGGGTGCCGGAGCTGCAGACAGTCCCCGGTGGATCTGCAGACATTCCAGCCAGCCACCTCGGTGAAGGCAGCGGGTGCGTCGATGAAGTCGACAGCCTTCTACCGAGCCGACGTTGTCCGAGGAAGTAGGCGTCCGATGCGCCAGCCAGCCAGCTAGCTAGCTCAGAAAAGGAGGCACAGGTCCCAGTCACCTGGGATTTAATGCACCGGGATAGGTGTAAACTTGCCTGGGTTCTAACTTCGGCCACCGTACTGCAATGGATCCTGGTAAAGGTAAACCATATAGACTAAAAAGAAAACTTTTCAAGAGGAGAAGTGCCAACCAAAATGCGCCAGTGCGCTCTCCTTCTGGTTGGGGGAGATTTAGGTAAGACGTTTGTATCAGGTGGGATGGGTCTGATCAGGAGGAATGGTTTGGATCAGGTGGGATCGTCGGGCAAAAGGAATGGTTTTGATCTGATGGAATAGTTTGCATTAGTGGGCTTGTCACAACAATTGAAATGGTGTGGTTCTGGTGAGGCGGCACGGTGGATTGGTGAGATCGTCAGAACAGTTGAAATGGTTTGGATCTCACGAGATGTTGAGGTACAGGTGGGATGGTTTGGATGACTAAGAACTGTTTAAATCAAGTGCATAAGGCTGGTGTGGGATGAAATCCTTATATCTCCAAAAGCATCCCTTTTCAGGAAACCGCAAAACAGCACATTTGTTGAACCATGAACGATGCATCGTCAAGGAGAGTGAGTCATTTGCAACACTTTTCGACTGGTCAATGATTTGTAAAAATAACAGACCCACGCAGGGACTGACCAATAGTATCCATTTGTGAAAAAATACAAAATTGACCACGTTTGGACACAGACGCCAGCGTTAAGTAAGCATGGAAGTAGAAAAGTGTGTAAGTGCATAATAATGTGTGCAAGTGCACAAGTTTATACTGTAAGTAAGTGTACAAGTATGTGAGTGCATAAGTAAGCAAGCACTGCAAGTTCGGGTGTTGTGTTGCGTCGCCCCCCGCAGGCGGTGCAGAGGTGTTTGAGGGTGCTGGGTGGTCCCAGGGTCATGCTTGGACCAAGAAAGACGTGGGACCTCGGCCACGCCCCCTGTCTGCAGGACCTCTGGAAGAACGACTTCTCATTGGACGGTGCGTGTGTGTTTGTGCATTTGTTCTGAAGCTTTGTTTACATTTGGGCCAGTTGGTTTAGTTAGTGCTTAGCAGAGGGAGAACATTTTTGTTACCTCGTGATCTCGCTACATGTTCAGCATTAGTGTTGTTAGCGTGGATGCCTGAAAATGATGTGTGTGCGTGTGTGTGTGTGTGAGTGTGTGCATGCGCGTGTATGTGAATCTGTGTGAGTGTACGGTAACAACATCGAGCTGCTTACAGTTAAAAGGAATTTTTCCTGGTTGTTAACTTGATTAGAGTGAGCCAATCAGCTTAGAGATTAAGAACACACTTCTTAGTGCTCAACTCTTGCTCGCTTGCACGCACCACAGCGCAACACACGTTTAACTCTCGTCAAAGTTGAGGTGGCCAACAAGTGTCCACATGTCACTCAAGTTGTGTGTGTGTGTGTGTGTGTGTGTGTGTGTGTGTGTGTGCGTGCGCGTGTGCATAGCAAGCTCTGTGGACTTCCTGATGAGTGAATGTGAGGATGAGGCCTCCTTCCTGTCGCTGCCAAGCCCCGCCTTCTCTCAGCGCCCCCTGCTGAGCGCCGAGCAGAGCCAATCAAACGTGCCCATGCAGCAGCAGCAGCAGCAGCTCATCCAGGTAAATCATAAAATAATTTTTATGTCTCACAACCCCGCTTAGTCATAGACTTTTGTGGACCTGGACTGATGTGGTCCTGGTACCTCATGGTCTTGGTCTGAGCTTCTTTTTCTTCTGCTTCTTCTTCTGCGGCTTCTTTGTCTTCTTTTTTCTTCTGCTGCTTCTGCTTCTTCTTCTTCAGTTTTTTTCTACTTCTGTTTCTTCTACTTCTGCCTCTTCTTCTGCTCCTTCTTTTTTCTTCTTCTGCTTCCTAGTTTCAGCGCTTGTTGTGTCCTGTAGTCCTTCATCTTTGTGTTGATTTTGTGATGACTTTGCACATTTAATGTTGCGTTATGTCAGTGCAACCAACAGAGGGCGACACAAAATGCTTTGAGGTGTGGTTAGGTTTAGGAGTCCAGGGGCCTCATGTACAAAAGGTGCGTACACACAAAAACGTGGCGTCCGTTCTTTTTCACGGCAAAGTTCAGATGTATCAAGAGTGACGTGACGGTGGAAATGCCGACTGCATGGCTGGCGTACGCACGTTTCCGCAGCTGTCGGCGCTTTGGCGACACTTCGAGGTGATGCTGGGAAACTGTTCTCCTCAATCTGCACACCAGAGACACATGAATAAATAGCACTGATGAACAATTCATGCCCGGCAACATTTGATTTCAACACTGCAATTGAGGCAAGGACTGAGATTTCATTTGTTAACCACTGTATTTAATGAAGCGCTGATATTTGCCATTTTTTTGGCCACACTTTGGCGGTGGGCAGCCGTCTTCCGCTTCACATCCACCTTAATGTCTGACCACTCCTTTTTTTTAGTTCGGCGTGTGCGCGCTATTCTGTCTCCGCAGCGTGGACAGCCGCACGCGCGCTGTCCCATTGGCTCCTCTTTCGCGTGTTGTTAACGCCGTAGGACAGCGTGCCAAAGAGGATTTTCTTGCACACCTCCACTTCATTGAGCAACTTCACATTCCGAAAAAATATTTTTCATATTTCATATTCAAATATGGGCGTGGACAGGGAGGAGTCGGCTCCTCCAACACGTGCGCTCATTTCCACGTTGATTGGAACGTACGAAGGAAATGTGCTTGGATTCATGAGTACGCAGAGTTTCATACATCGGAATATTTTTGCGCGTACGACGTTTTCTGGATTTGAGCGTACGCCATGTTTTAGGAGGAATTCCACGCAAGTCTTTGTACATGAGGCCCCAGGAGTGTGCGACTGATAGTGTAACTTAACTTGTGATTTTGTCTAAAAAAAATAATAATAATAACTAATCCCGTATCATAATTTTCGCATTCGAAACTAAAGGAAAAAAAATTACATACTATGTACTTTAATCTGACAAGAGCTGCAAAGCTGCATTTACTTCTGTTGTTCACAACCGCCAGCATTTTGACTTACCGCGCACGCATGTGTCCAGTTAGCTGCTGCAGCCGATCACATGCATCCCTGAGCCGTCTCGATAATCTCTGCGGAATGAGGCGTCCGATTAGTGGCGGAAATTGGCATGTGCGAAGAGTGCTACCGCACAGCGCGGCACTCTGGGGGTGACGCTGGGTGCACCCTCACTCCCCGCCGCCCCGGTGACAAATATACTCACAGAGTAATCCAATTTTATTTGAAGTTGGAGCTCACGGAGCATTTAGAGCGGCATTGAACGGTTAACATTTTTCATCAACAGTACATGTTTGCCTTCATCAATATCAGGCATCAAATCCAGAGTAGTTTCCAATTTCGTGTCATTTAAGTTGTTGTCACTGCGCCCTCCAGTGGATAAAATTAGCAACAACAATTACTTTGATTGAAAAATTGCAGTTAATGTTCTCTTTTTGCACGGGTTGTGTCTGGTCCACAGACCGTACATTTGGCACCCCATTGAAACAAAACATTTGTTTTGTAAGCGTTGATTCAAAATGTTATTATTATGAGTAAAATTTTTTCCATGACCAAGTTCCGAGGGGGCACGGTGGTTCAAATCCCAGCCCCGCCTATGTGGGGTTTGCGTGTTCTCACTGTGCCTGCGTGGGTTTCCTCTCACATCCCAAAAAATCTTGCATGCTCAGTTGATTGAAGACTCTAAATTGCCCCTAGGTGTGAATGTGAGTGCGACTGGTTGTTTGCTTATATGTGCACTGCGATTGGCTGGCGACCAGTTCAGGGTGTACCCTGCCTTTCGCCCAAAGATAGCTGGGATAGGCTCCAGCGCACCCGCGACCCTTGTGGGGATAAGCGGAACAGAAAATGGATGGATGGATGGGCCAAGTTTAGAAATTTGTAATGAATTGAAACAGTGAAATGAATTCAAAGGTGGCACGGTGGGTGACCGGTTAGCACATCACATCATTCGTCAACTCGTGTGATGGCCTTTCCACTCCACGTTTGTCTGCGTTCAGACACTCCAGGACAAAGTGCGCCACCTTCAGGCTCGCCTGGACGAAGAAGATGCCGCGCGCCAGCGTCTGTTACGGCAACAACACGCCACCGCGGGGGGGCGGCCGAGAGAGGAACGCGTGGCGGCGTCTGGTGAGTTCGGCTTGTGCGCTAAAAAGTCTCCGTCAATGCTCCCTCCTCTCTAGATAGGGATTTTCATATCCTGGACCTTGATAGTTAGGCCACTAAAATTCCTGATATACTGTGTCTATACATCTATTGCACGTACACGCACACACGCACAGGGGCCCCTTCAAACATTCTTTGCCGACAGGGGGTTGGTGCCCCTGCTGGACAGACAAGGACCCCCGAATGCTCAGGGCCCTGGGTCAGTTCTCCCCTTTCCTCCCCCCCAATTCGACACCCCTGTATACACACACAGTATTGATGAGATGTTACGCTTGTGCGTGTTTGTGTGTGTGCGTGTCAGGTGGTGTGGACAAGGAGCAGCTGAGCAGGCGATTGCACTCGCAGGTACGTCAGCCAATCACACGCTCACAGCCCCTTCGTCTGGCTCACCTGAGCGAGTCGGCGAGTTCGTGTCCAACGCTGCAAGGAGAAACTTTAACAGACACACACACACACAGACACACAGACAGTGTGTTTGTGAAGTGAATGATGTGTGCGTGCAGGTGGAGGAACTGGAGAAGAAGCTTGTGGAGCAAACGCAGGAAGTGGAGAGACTTCGTTCAGGACTGGTGAGTCGAGTCCAACGCTTTGTGTCGTTCACGGATTGATTTGAGTTGGCAGTCATCCCTCGTTTGTCGCGGGGGATGCGTTGCGGACCCCCGCGCTACAAACAAAAATTTGCCACCATATATTTATTTTAATATTCATTAGGGTTGTACGATTATGGCCAAAATAATAACCGCAATTATTTTGATCAATATTGTAATCATGATTATTCCTCATGTTAAGGAAACATCTTTATTTTTACCGCACTACTTTTTAACAAACAATATGTAACAGTTTTCAATGACAAATGACTCTTTTAAAAAAGAATAAATGATCGATAATAATAAAAAAAATAAACAACAAAATGCAATCGCGAGTTGCAACCTCATGGAAGCAAATGTGGTTAATGCATGGAAGGCAAAAACATGCGGCTGCAAGCGCCGAATTTTCATTTGAAAATGCCCGTTGCAAATATCGTGAATTGCCAAGGACGGACGGGTACGTCTCCTTTTTTCTCTTTGACCGTTGGTCAGTCGTGCATGGTCACAGACTGCGAAGAACTCGACAGTTGTGAGTTCCCTCTCGATTCACTGCGGTCAAGCCAGTCGAAAAGTCGAATGCAGACGCTACGACGACTGTTAATCGTGTCTTACCGCGACACGTCGCCTCTCCGCCGACGTGCAGACAGGGCCAACTTCAGAATAAAAGCTTCATATTTTACTACATCGGTCATCAATAGCATTTTAAACGTTTATTTTGAAGTTGGCCACGGAGCGCGGTGCCGCCCCCTAATGTAGCCTTAACTGTGCGTTCGCCCCCTGGTGGCTGGCTGACTAGGTTGCGGTGAAAAGTGCTTCATTTGCAGCAATGCTAAAAAAAATCAGGGTCATTTAATCATGGCATCCGAAATCGCGATCACGATTAAAATTCGATTCATTGTGCATTGCACGTTGTAATATTAATCTATATTTCAACACTTTACACATAATACCGATACAAAATTTGCACGTACGGTGCACATGGGGTTGCCATCCTCCTGTTCTAAGCTGCAGTATGTGTGACTTTGAATGTGTGTGGCTTTAAAAGGCGGGGCCTGGCCTGGTAAGTGACGTGGGAGCTAGTCAATGAGAGTCGCTGACCCGTAAACCAGTTTGCGTGTCGTGTAACCCCGGAGTGAGTTGTGGCCGTCAGCAGCTCGTGAATGAGCGCGCCCGTGACGTGTTCACTTTTTTGACGATTTTATTTGCTTTGACATGGGAGCGCAAACTTGAGATACGAGCGCGGAATGGTGGCAGTCTACTCAACTCACTTGACAACAAAATCAGCAGTTTGGCAGATAACATCGGGAAATATTCTTCAAAAAAGAGCCTTAGGAAAGTCTGCTAGCTTAATGCTAACACATAATGTGAGAAGCCATACGTGGGCTAATGAATAGCATCTATGTTGCGCTGTTATAAGTAGGGATGTCGCAATATTGGCGATATCGTGATATTAAAAGTGCCTCTATCGTGGGGTTGGACTTGTCTCGGCATAAAATGATGAGCCATTGTGCTTCAAATGGAGTTTTCCGGTCGGCGATACGGAGCCACGTCGCTTAGCCGGGCTGCTCCGATGCGCCACTTCCTCCTCATTAGAGCACATACGCACCCGACCGGACGCCTAACCCTTGTGACTATGTGAGCACCGTCACGAGAGATAAACTGATGAATGGCTAACTGGCCCACCTGACGGAAATGTTACGCAAGTAATACGGACAAAACGCCGGCTGTGACTGAGGAGCGCATGTTAATCGCCTGTTTAAAAAGGAAAAAAAAATAGAACCAATGGAATTGCAGGACACATTGCTTAGAAACACCCGAGTCCCTCTCGCGGCTACGGTGTAGCCACTACGCCTGCCCGAGTGTCCCTTTTCAATCGATGGGACGAGAGGCGGCGGATCGCTGCGGAGCGACCCGGCGCCCCGCCGGGATAGGCCTGTTCGCGTCCCGGCTGAGTCGTGTTACAATATGCTCAAATTCACAGAATTTGAGCATATGGTAACAGTGACACTCTTTGGTGGCGTCATGAGTGTGATCTAAAGTCGAAGGTAGTGGCTGAAAGGACATCACGTGGAGAGGGAATAACCATTCCGACTCCCCGGTACACTTGGCCTCATCACAACATATGCCTCCGCCGATACCTTTCTATGACTGTTATAGTCCAGAGATGCAACGATTAAGCGACAACTGATCAATTATCAAATTGACCAACTAGTTTGATAATCACTGAATGGTTGAGTCCTTGTTTAACTTCATATTGTTCAAATCCTTTGATTTTGGGCCTCTCAACAGTAATTCTCCGATTTTCCCCCCCAAAATAAGACCTTTGCAAACATCTGCTTTTACTTTTTGAAAACAATCATAAACATTTTTGCTGATTTTCTGACAAATGTTGCTGACCAAACCAGGAACTGAAACATAATCAATTTATGTTTCCATATTTTCTATACTGTCAATTTGAAATAATGTCCAGCTTTTCAATCAAGGGACGGAAATTAATAAATGTCTATTTAATCTGATTCATAAATAATCGACAGATTAATCAATTACTACTATAGTCCCAAAAAATGAAATAATAAATAGGTCCACTCCATACAATTACAGACATCAATACAAAAATAAATCATCTTCCATACTTCCCTCTCTTCAAATGAAATGTCCCCATTTGAAATGAAAACATTGCAGAGGCTGCTCAGAAAAATCAATGACAGAAAATACTTTTGAGACATAAAAACATAAAAACACAGTACGGAGAGTCACTGATCAATGAAAGATTACCAGTAATGTGGTAATGCCGATACTTTAACGTTTTTTTTTTTTTTTTTTTTTTTGACAATTGTGCAAATGATGCAGAGTCCTCTAGCAATTTAGAGCAGTTTGAAATGACTAATGGAGCAATAGTCTGGTACATTGTGCAAATGGTGCAGACTTCAAGAAATTCAAGCAGTTGAAAGTGACTAGTAGTGCGATAACCTGGGACTATGTCAATTGTGCAAATGGTGCAGATACTTCTCAAGCACATGAGTGGCCAGTATTGGCCAACAACAGATATGCAAGTCGTGCAGGGTGGCGAGACGACCACAGTGAGTGCACGAGTAATGTATAATTGGCCCCACAGACAATCTCAAGACAAAATTGGCAACATGTTACAATGGAATTATAAGTTAACTGTTTAACAAGTTAATGGCAAGAGGGAAGAAGCTGTTGGAATCTCTACTAGTTTTGGTTTACATTGTTCGATAACGCCTATCTGAGGGTTAGGAGCTGGAAGTAGGTGGTGACCAGGTTGTGGAGGGGCCATGAGGATTTTGCATGCTCTTGTCTTAGTTCTGTCAGCGTGCATGTCCTCAAGGGTGGGTAGGGGGGCACCGACGATTCTTCCGGCATTCATGATTATTCGTTGCAGTCGGAGTTTGTCCTTTTTTGTAGCAGCACCAAACCAGACTGTGACAGGACAAACACAGGACTGAGTCCATGACCGCTGTGTAGAACTGCCTCGACCGCTCCGGTGGCAGGCCGTGCTTCCTCAGAAGCCGCAGGAAGAACATCCTCTGCTGGGTCTTTTTGAGGACGGAGTTGATGTTGAGCTACCACTTCAGGTCCCAAGAGTCTGTAATTCCCAGGAACTTGAAGGTCTCGACGGTTGACACGGGGCAGTTGGACAACATGAGGGGCAGCTGTGGCGAAGGATACCTCCTGAAGTCCACGATCATCTCTACAGTCTTGAGCGTGTTCAGCTCCAGGTTGCGTCGGCCGCACCGCAGCTCCAGCCGCTCCGCTTCCTGTCGACTTGTCACCGTCTTTGATGAGGTCGATGACTGTGGTGTCGTCTCCAAACTTCGGGAGTTTGACAGCCGGGTGTGTTGAGGTGCAGTCGTTGGTGTAGAGAGATAAGAGCAGCGGAGAGAGGACACCTGATCCTCGCGCAGGTCCCTGCGCCATCAAGGTGTTCTAGGATGAAGTGCAGTCCCATGTTGACTGCGTCATCCACAGACCTGTTTGCTTGGTAGGGAAACTGCAGGGGGTGCAGCAGGGGACCTGTGAGGTTCTTGAGGTGGTCCAGCACGAGGCGTTCGAAGGACTTCATGACCACAGATGTCAGGGCGACATGCCTGTAGTCATTCAGACCTGAGATTGCAGGTTTCTTGGGGATTGGGATGATGGTGGAGCGTTTGAAACAGGATGGTACCTCGCACGGTTCCGGAGATCTATGGAAGATCTGTCTGAAGACTGGAGCGAGCTGGTCTGCGCAGACTTTGAGGCAGGATGGGGACAAAAGGTCTGGGCCTGCCGCTTTGTTGATCTTTTGTTGTGTGTGTGTTTCCATAAAGTAAAATATCATAAAGTGCTATTTTCTTTTGAAAATTGAAATACGCTACGGCTGCACAATATTCCTATTTTGTTGAACCCTACGATATACATTACAATGTGAAACAATAACATTGTGACGTGAAAAGCAGCACACATTTCTCTTTTCCCCTTTTTGTATTGTTTGGAAAGTTTATAACTGCTTCAGCAGAAAAGAAAGTATGTACAAAAGTATACTGAATTATTTGTTTGAAGTTTACCAGTATTTAAATACACTGGAGTATTGAGTAAGTCACAGTCCAGACATGAAAGTACAATAATGTATTTTCACGCCCAGTTATCTTGTATAGTCATTAGCGCATTCCGAACACTATTCATTTGTTTTTAATCAATCTGTGATTTTAAACATCCATCTATCCATCCATTTTCTTCCGCTTATCCGAGGTCGGGTCACGGGGGCAGTACCTTTTTTAGCAGGGAAGCCCAGACTTCCCTCTCCCTAGCCACTTCCTACAGCTCTTCCGAGGGGATCTCGAGGCGTTCCCAGGCAAACCGAGATATTTTAAACATATATTTTGACATATCTATACTTGACTGCATTACTTTACGCAACGCACGTCTTTGAAGTTGATCCCTTCAATAATGCTGTAGCTCTCCCCCCAAGAGTAATCTGTTGCAACGCATAATCGTTTCATTCTGAAGAGCGACAAAGTAATTGTATCATTCAGAGTATCATAAAAGTATAAAACACTCCGGGCTGCTCCGAGTCTTGTTTGAAGACTTATTTATAATGCAGTGTAACATTTGCGCTAATACTATCGAGCACGCGTACATTGCCGTGACGATGCTCAAACAATATTACAGAGTATTTTGTTGTGATTTCAGGGAGGTTGGGACGGATGAAGAGCGCTTCATTTCATTTAAGAGACATGTGTTTTGAGTTACCAGCGTGATCACCGAAAGAATTAAACTCGTGTGTCAAGGCACCCGCATACGCCACATTTGTATTTTTGACCTGAGGTATGTGCTTCCGAGCCACAAATATTTGGCCTGTGTTGACCAGCATGCGCTTTATGATGTTGGGCTTATTTTCACCTTGTCTGTAAGGAAGAAATAATTGTTGTCTGGAAGTTGATGCTCGTGGTGGGAAAATGAAATGCAAAAAGCCAAAGAATCAAAGTTGGTCAGAGCGGTGTGTGTGTGTGTGTGTGTGTGTGTGTGGCGAGCACAAGCACACCTGCGAGAAACACGCAGTGGTCATGAGGGTGTTACTCCTGCAGGGGGCGACGGACTTGGAGAAGCATCTGGCGCTTCTGGAGGCGGAGAACAAGAGTCTGAAACGACAGCTGACCTCCAGCTGGGCCTCTGAGGGCGCCTGCGGCTGCACTCAGGTCAGCCGTCTCCGTAGTGAAGCCCCGCGTATTCGCGCTTCGATAGAATGCTAAGGGTGGATTCACCTATTGGTGGATTGAAAAAAAAAAAAAAAAACATTTTTGGGGGGGAAACCAACACCAAAAACATTGGCGGTATATCCAAGCTTATTTAACAGGTTTTTTTTATTGGTTAAAAAAACATTTTATATACATACACACATGTATGTAACTTAAGTTCTTAGTCCATAGGGTTTATGGTTTGATGAATTTAAAGTTTTTTTTTTGTTTTTTTTTTCACCAATTATAATGGACCAAATGTTATTCACAGATTGTCACTATTTGCAGTCCGGCCCCTTCCCTATTCCCCGCAACTAGCCTGGCTCAACTGTATTTGTCCGTCTGCCAGAGGGGCAAAATTACACATACTGGTGTCAAAAACGACTAAAATGTAGAAGTACTGATTTAACTCCTTCACTTGATTTCAAGTGAGACAGAAGAAGTGCAAACTCTGAGGTAAAATGTCGGTGAATGAATCACAAAGAATTTGAATTTAGCTCAGGCTAACGACTGAAAAAAAGTAACGACTGTTTTGACAAAGGAAGTAGTAAAAAGTAGGCATATCTCATGTTGCGAGTAGTGATGCACCGAATTTTGGGCTGGCCGCCCAAAACTGCATTTTCGGATTTCAGCCAAAAGACTTTTGTCACTGAAATAAAACAGCCGAAATAGGATATTGTGATGACGTGAGCAAAAACTGCAGCCAGTGTTAAAAAAAAAAAAAAATGGCACAGCCACGTTGAACGTTATTCAAGGAGATATGTAGTATTAATGGTCCATATCGCTCTAACAAGTTGATTTTATTTATTTTTTGCTCAAGAAAATGAAACTGGCAGTCATTTCCGATCATCTCAATCCATTTTGGAGCAATTGGTAAAGAACTAACGCCCCCTTTTTCATCGGCAAAATAGACACGCCCCCACGTTTCGGCGTGACTTCAGCGGCAGAATTCGCTGCATGGCCGCTGCGGAAAATGAAATGTCCTGTACTATGAAATGGCAGCATTAGCTCATATTTTATATATCGGAGATGTCTGGTAGAATCCCCTCACCTCCAAAACGACAACTTTTCAGGAAATAAACAAAAATGGCAGCTTGCCCGAGTTTTCAAAAACTGCTTTGTTCAAGGGGGTATTATATACCTTATATTGCTGCCATCTCACTTTCTGGGGGAGGCGGGGGACATCGAGTCCGAGCGGACCCTGTTCCGCGCCTCCATTGCTGAGGCGGCCGACCGGAGCTGTGGCCATAAGGTGGTCGGTGCCTGTCGTGGTGGACACCAACGGTGAGGGATGCCGTCAAGCTGAAGAAAGAGTCCTATCGGGCTTTTTTAGCCTGTGGGACTCCTGAGGCAGCTGATGGGTACCGGCTGGCCAAGCAGAATGCAGCTTTGGTGGTCGCTGAAGCAAAAACCCGGGCATGGGAGGAGTTCGGGGAGGCCATGGAAAATGACTTCCGGGCGGCTTTGAGGAAATTCTGGTCCACCATACGGCCTCTCAGGAGGGGGAAGCAGTGCACCATCAACACTGTGTATAGTGGGGCTGGGGCGCTGCTGACCTCGACTCGGGACGTTGTGAGTTGGTGGGGAGAATACTTCGAAGACCTCCTCAATACCACCGACACGCCTTCCCATGAGGAAGCAGAGTCTGGGGTCTCTGACGGGGGCCCTCCTATCTCTGGGGTTGAGGTCACCGAGGTGGTTAAAAAGCTCCTCGGTGGCAAGGCCCCCGGGGGTGGATGAGATTCGCCCGGAGTTCCTAAAGGCTCTGGATGTTGTGGGGCTGTCCTGGTTGACACGCCTCTGCAACATCACGTGAACATTGGCGACAGTGCCTCTGGATTGGCAGTCTGGGGTGGTGGTTCCCCTTTCTAAAAAGGGGGACCGGAGGGTGTGTTCCAACTACAGGGGGATCACGTTCCTCACCCTTCCTAAGTTGAATCTCAGATTCAGGAGGAGCAGTGTGGTTTTCGTCCTGGGGGTGGAACTGTGGACCAGTTCTACACCCTCAGCAGGGTCCTCGAGGGTGCATGGCAGTTCGCCCAACCAGTCTACATGTGTTTTGTGGACTTGGAGAAGGCATTACACCGTGTCCCTCGGGGAGTCCTGTTGGGGGTGCTTCAGGAATATGAGGTGCCGAACCCCCTGATATGGGCTGTCCGGTCCCTGTACGACCAGTGTCAGAGTTTGGTCCGCATTGCCGGCAGGAAGTCTGACTCGTTTCCGGTGAGGGTTGGACTCAGCCAAGGCTGACCTTTGTGACCAATTCTGTTCATAACTTTTATGGACAGAATTTCAGGCGCAGCCGAGGCGTAGAGGGGGTCCGGTTTGGTGGCCTCAGTATTGTATCTCTGCTTTTTGCAGATGATGTGGTTCTGTTGGCTTCATCAAGACGTGATCTCCAACTCTCACTGGAGCGGTTCGCGGCAGTGTGAAGCGGCTGGGATGAGAATCGGCACCTCCAAATCTGAGACCATGGTCCTCAGTCGGAAAAGGGTGGAGTGCCCTCTCCGGGTCGGGGATGAGATCCTGCCCCAAGTGGAGGAGTTCAAATATCTTGGGGTCTTATTCACGAGGGAAGAATGGAACGGGAGATCAACAGGCGGGTCGGTGCGGCGTCTGCAGTGATGCAGACTTTGTATCGATCCGTTGTAGTAAAGAAGGAGCTAAGCCGAAAGGCGAAGCTCTCGATTTACCGGTCGATCTACGTTCCTACCCTCACCTATGGTCACGAGCTGTGGGTCGTGACCGAAAGAACGAGATCCCGTATCCAAGCGGCCAAAATGAGTTTCCTCCGCAGGGTGTCCGGGCTCTCCCTTAGAGAGAGGGTGAGAAGCTCGCTCATCCAGGAGGGGCTCAGAGTAGAGCTGCTGCTCCTCCACATTGAGGACATTGAATTTGCATCGTTTCAGCATCAATTGTGGAGAAAGGAAATATAACAATAGCCTGCAAGAGAAGACATTTGTACAAGTACATTGAAGCTATAACACTGGGGGGAACAGTTTTTGTTGAGTTAGGTCTGACAGCTGTTTTTAACAAATTTTTTGATGCGGAATCAAATACTGATCTCAGTTTTTCTCTATCACGTCAAGTTTTTGAACTATAGATCCCTGTTTTCTTAAAAAATATGAAAATACTATACAGATATATGCTTGTTTTATAAAACTTAAAATATTGACATACAATGAAATATGAAAGAAACAGGCATGACTGCAATGTTTATTTATGTTTTACAAAGGGCGGCACGGTGGGCGACTGGATAGCACAAATGCCTCACAGTTCTGAGGACTGCCTGTGTGGGTTTTCTCCGGGTACTCCGGTTTCCTCCCACATCCCAAAAACATGCATGGTAGGTTGATTGAAGACTCTAAATTGCCCGTAGGTGTGAATGTGAGTGCAAATGGTTGTTTGTTTATATGTGCCCTGCGATTGGCTGGCGACCAGTTCAGGGTGTACCCCGTCTCTTGGCCAGAGTCAGCTGGGATCGGCTCCAGCACGCCCGCGACCCTAGTGAGGAAAGGCCGTACAGAAAATGGATGGATGGATGTTTTACAAAGGATATGGCACAAATCCTCTCAATTCCTACTATGCTAGCTTTCTGTTTGCAGATATTGATAGTAGGGACCTATTGGGAGCTGCACACACCTCTCACCACACTGCCTCAATTGTGACTGCACAAACAAGTTGCCACGTAGCTGTAGGTAGTCCGATCTTAATCAGCTGGCAAGTCTGACTACAGCTAATCATTGGATTTTTGCTTATCTGGAAGGTAAAAACTTGACCTGCTTGGAAAAAAACTGACTGCAATTTTGGAATCAGCATGCCAATTTTAGTTTTAATCAGCCTAAAAATCAAAGTCAAATATGCAGAATTATTTTTTCCCTATGGTAAATGGACTGCGCTTAGATATCGCAGTGCCCAAAGCACTTTACAAAGCCTTACATTCATACACCAATGGGCGGCATCTGCCATGCAAGGTGCTGCTAGGCACCCAGTGTCTTCCAGTGTCTTGCCCAAGGACACTTCGATATGTGCCGGGATTCAAACCAGGCACCCTTCGGTCACTGGATGACCCGCTCTACCTACTGAGCCACAGCCGCCCGGATATTACATAATGTACTGCAATAAATGTCCCGTGGTAATGTACATTTTAAATTCAGACAAATTGTGAATTTCTATATAAATCCCATTTTACTCATCATTGGCTTAGTCATTTCTTTCGGGGTTTCAATTTTCAGTTTGTTGGCCTTGGTTTCCTCATTTTCGGTTTCGGCCAAGAATTTTCATTTCGGTGCATCGCTAGTTGTGAGCTCAAGAAAAAAGTGTTCAGAAAAATAAATATTCAAGTAAAGTAGAGATGCACTTTGATGCCAAAAGTATTGGCTCGCCTGCCTTGACTCAGATGTGAATTTAAGTGACATCCCATTCCTCAGTCATACGGTTCAGTATGATGTCCGTCCACCCTTTGTAGCCGGAACAGCTTCAACTCTTCTGGGAAAGCCGTCCACAAGGTTTAGGAGTGTGTTCGTGGGAATTTTTGATCATTTTTCCAGAAGCGCATTTGTGAGGTCACACACTGATGTTGGACGACCAGGCCTGTCTCTCTGTTCCCGCTCGAATTCATCCCAAAGGTGTTCTATCGGGTTGAGGTCAGGACAAGTTGATCCACATCAAACTTTCTCAACCGTGTCTTTATGAACCTTGCTATGTGCACTGGTGCACAGCCACATTAGAAATGGAAGAAGTGTTTCCACAAAGTTGGGCGCATGGAATTGTCCCAAATATGACAAGATCAGACTACAGGATTTTAGACCCGATATTGGCCCGATTAACTATCGCAGCCGATTTCTCATATCAGGTCCGACATATTTTGTGACATAATCCATGACCAACAATTTGGCCCTACAATGCCATAAAGAAAGTCTAGCATGTGTGATTTTAGCATATTTTCTGTGTAGTGTGACATATCAACGGCAACTCTCCGACCAATAGGATAGCGTATTGTGAGCGGTGCTTCGCCTCCCGTGGTTGCTGTTGTCAACATACTTGCACGATCTTGTCAACATTTATTCACACGCACAAACCAATGTTTATTGAAGCTTTAGAGCGTGATTCGACAGAACGCCAGCATGTTTACGTGCAAATGTTAGTGTTAGCACCAACTTGCTAGGCTCTACAACATTTTGTTGCCTGCTTGCGAGCCGTATCATATTTACGCGGACATTCCTCAAGCAGCCCTTGAATGAACGTCCTCTCCCGAGCAGCAGTGACGACCACCACACGTTTTTGCTAATTTTGTCCCCCGCCACACACACACAAACAATACATTGGCGCGACGCATGGTTGTTGTTGTCGCCATGGTAATGAGTGTATCCGGTTGCGTCGACCGGTGACACATTTTCTGGTTCTGCCTCTCCGGCAGTGTTTTGATTTGACAGGATAAAGCCCAGTGATAGTAAAAAACGGGATACGGTGCTCTTGTAATAAATGTTGTGTAGTGTTGCCACTGTCTGCCCAAAATACGGCGAAATGGCAGTAGTCTGCCATAGTGCAATCGTGAAAGACCAAATTTGTCTTGTAGTCTGATCCAGGGATTAGTTCCAGTGAAAGGAACTCTGAAGGATTAGGCATGCCAAGAGATTCTGGACGATTCATTGCACCCAACCTGTGGGAACAGTTTGGAGATGGCCCCTTCCTGTTCAAACATGACCGTGCACCAGTGCACAAAGCAAGGTACATTAAGACACAGATGAGAATTTGGTATGGATCAACTTGACTGACTTGAACCCGATAGAACACCTTTGGGAACAATTCACACTGAGACGGAGAGCCAGGCCTTCTCGTCCAACATCCGTGTGTGGCCTCACAAATGCGCTTCTGGAAGAAAACTCTCTACACACACTCCTAAACCTTGTGGAAAGCCTTTTCAGAAGAGTTAAAGTTGTTATAGCTGTAAAAGGTGGACCCATGTCCTATGAAACCCTATTGATTAAGAAGTGGATGTCACCTTCAATCGTATGTGAGTCAAGGCAGGTGAGCTAATACGTTTTATATAATATAGCAATATAGAGTACTTGCAAAAAATACTAACGTACAGTAAGGAAGTAGTACTTTGTACTCGGTCGTCTGGCGAGTGAGGTGGTGCGGTGTGACTGACAGTTGGCGTGTCGCCAGGAGGTGGAGGCTCTGCGGAGGGAGCTGATTGGCTGGGAGAAGCGCGGCCGGCAGACGCAGCGCCACCTGGCGGACGTAGAGAGGCAGCTGCTGGACAAAACTGTTCAGGTGGACGCATTGCAGCGACGACTGGACCGCGCCGTGGCCGTGGAAGTGGGACTTCCTGAGCACGACCTTGTGGTCCACTTGCGCGACGAATCGGCGCCGCTGCAGGTACAACGTGCGCACGTGTGTGACCAATAGGTGGTGCTGCTGTTAGTCGTGAAGAACACGTTTTTTTGTCGTGCGCTGGGGTCCTCAGGCTGCGGAGGAGGCGGAGTCTGGCGACTGCGCGTCTTCGCTGCGTGTGCAAAACGCTTTGCTGCAGGAGCAAATTTGTGTTCAGCGCCACCTGCTGGGAGAGCTCGAGGCGCAAGTGCAGCAGTCACAGAGGGCGTGCGCTCAGCTCCGGACGCAGGTAACATCGCCGCCCACCCGAGCCACACTTCCTCTTCCTGTCAACAAGCAAACGAACACCGTGACTGACGTTAGCAACTCGGCTTAGCGTCAAGACTGTTAGCAGGGTTAGCATGTTAGCGTCACTAAACCGCAGCAACGATTGGCACTTGAGAGATAAAGAGTACTTTTATTTCAATGTGACATGGGAAAAGATAAGTACTGTTACCCCTCGCTGTATCGCGCTTTTTTTTTTTTTTTTTTTTTTTTTTATTGCGGATTCAGTGCATCGCAGATTTTTTTGATGGATCAATGGAGCTGCACATCTCTAATGCAGTTATCTTTATTGACCATCCATCCATTTTCTTCCGTTTATCCGAGGTGGGGTCGCGGGGGCCGGCAGCATAAGCAGGGAAGCCCAGACGTGCCTCTCCCCAGCCACTTCTTCCAGCTCTCCCGGGGGGATTCTGAGGCTTTCCCTGGCCGGCCAGGAGACGCACTGTTGGGCTAATTCCAATTCTAGCCCTTAGCCCTTAGCCCTTGCCGTCCGTCCTTCCGAAGGAATTGCGACAGCACTTGAATACGGCCACGTTGTCACCCGTCGCCCCCTGCTGGCTGTGTCGACAATCGTTTACATTTCCAAGATGCCATCATGTGTCAAAGGAATGTTATAAATTACTTTTTATTTAAATTTGTCTGGCAGTTTATGCATATACACCGTTTCTAAAAGTGACTGTTATTTTGAAAGTGTAAGGCGCTTACATTTCTATATTTAATTTTCATCAACTCTAGAAACACATTTTTATCGAAGGAACACATTTTAACATTTTGAATTTTGTGGCCTAACGTCAGCCAACAAATAACAACAACAACAACCAGCACAAAACACGCATAACCAAACATTTGTACAAAAAAAAAAAAATCTCAAGCACTATACAATAAAATAGATGTATAATAAAACAACTGATGCTAGTTCATAGTAAAGGATTCTTTATGCTGACATGTACACACTCGTGCTCGCCAGCCGTCAGTGTGTTCAACATGTGACATGTTGTGCATGT